>NW_022195887.1:1778496-1781224 GCF_008641045.1 Pistacia vera
AAAGTTGCGATCAACTTGAGCATCTAATACTCGTGTGAAAAGAAACAACAAATAGCAGATCAAGTAAAAACTTAAAAACACTAACTCAAGCAACAAATTACAGCACAAATAATCGATGTTTTTCAGGATCACAACAAACAGCATGAAATCATTTTTATTTTCTGTTTCACTATCAACAAAGTATGACTTCATTCACTTCAATGACATCAAAATACACCTCGGAAAGTTGCGATCAACTTGAGCATCTAATACTCGTGTGAAAAGAAACAACAAATAGCAGATCAAGTAAAAACTTAAAAACACTAACTCAAGCAACAAATTACAGCACAAATAATCGATGTTTTTCAGGATCACAACAAACAGCATGAAATCATTTTTATTTTCTGTTTCACTATCAACAAAGTATGACTTCATTCACTTCAATGACATCAAAACACACCTCGGATTCATGCATAAGCTAATTTGAACTAAAGAACTTGAAAAAAAATGTCCGCGGACAAACCATTCGATGAATCATCCTTACCCTCCACTCGATTGCAGGAAAACCTTTTTTTCTTATAAGGGATTACCAAAGATGAAATATTCAATTCAATGATGCTAGAAAGCCATATTAGACTCAGTTGATAGCTTTTTTGATTTGTTTCCTTGTCTCCTACACTTCCAAATCAAACCAAATCACAAATTAACAGAATCACAGATTCAAAACATCCATTCAATGAACAAACAAACAAATAATTGGAAATTATAGAGCAAAACGAATTAAACTTTACACAAGTTTACACTCAATAGCTGAGAGCGAACCAATATAAATCAAAGTAAGGGTCAAATCCAGAAGCAAAGTAAGTCCCCAACAAAAATTCAAATTAGGGGAAAAAGCAATATCAAGAAAATCAAGCCATCAGAATTTCAACTAAACAAATTAAGAAAACAACAAACAATCCCCTCAATATATGCAAGCAAGATCCAAACCAAAGCAGCAAAAGTTAATTTTCTTATGAACTTACTAAAACTCAACTAAGCCATCAAAACAAGAACAATCAGTTTCAACTAAACAAACTTCAAAAGTTTCAAAACAAAAACCAATACACAGTCCAATAAAACACTTATTCAAAACCACAAAACATTGAAAAAAAAAAAAAAATAAGAAAAGAAAAGAGAAAAAAGAAAAAAAGAAGAAGAAGAAGAAGAAAAAGAAAAACGAAGAAGAAAAAGAAAAACTAACCTGATGTGAAACAAAGTGTATTTGCATCTTTAACAAGAAACCCATTACTTTGAATCTGCAAAGGGAAGCATTGAAACTAAAAAGAGAGTAAGGCCCAGATGGGGTTTTCTCTTTCTAAGAGTTAGTTGATTAGCAAAATGAAAACTAGAGGAAAAAATGGAGACTTTGAAGAGTTAAGAATGATCTAAAGAGGAAAAAACAAGAAACCCAGATCAAAAAACAAGAAGATTTGAAGAAATTAAGGAGGTAAGATGTGTGGCACCTCAAAAAGGAGGGCAGAAAACACAGAGAGAGAGAGAGAGGAGAGAAAGAGTGAAGAGATATTTGTTGATTGGCTCAGTAGCCTGCGTGTGTGACTCTGTTGTATACTGAAACTTGTGTGTAAGAAAATCGAGCACAAGGGTATTTCCGTAAATTCAAGGAGTGGGTGGTGTTGTGTGTGTACTTGTGTTTGAACTTTGAAGTTTGAAGTAATAGAAGTAGATACAATAAAAGTAGAAGGGTGTTTTGGTACATTTGAAGTAGAAGGGTATTTTGGTAAAGTGAGTTGGGTTGTGGTTGAAGTAATAGAAATAGATACAATTGAAATGCAAGGGTTTTTTGGTAAATTCGAAAGTGAGTTATGTTGTTTTTTTAAGTGGTAGTGGAAGTAGATACAATGTAGTTGTGGTTAACAAGAAGCTTTAAAGATTCTCATGTACTTGCCATGACCACCTCCTTCAAGGGAAATCAACTCTTAGCTTCATCTTGGATCTTCCCACCAAATAACCTTGTAACTATGTTAAAATTTGACAAAGTCTAGGGTGTTGTTTGTCATTAGAAAAAACAAGGGTGTTGCATGTCACACGCACTTCAATTAATCTCTTAAAACCCTGAAACTATCAACCGTATAAAAGCTACCCCTATTAGCAACTGATTATTAACAATATAAGAATTACTCGAACTCAAGACCTCTTAAGTAATATACTCAAGAATCTTTATCGAACCACTCAAGGATTGGTTTAAAGGGGAAGAAATTGATATCTATGTTGTAAATTTAGGTACAATTTAATTTAAGTAAAAAGTTTGTTTTAATGTTTTATTTTGATTAATGACATTGGATAATTGATGGATCGGTTAAGAGATTAAATAATACTGAAAATTAGATACAATATATGTTATATATTACCAAATTCTTATCCTATGTTATTAAACATTATTATCTGTTGGCAGTGTTGCCAAATTATTATTTCGATGTTACTAAATATTATTCTAAATATACAACATTAGAGTCTGTTTAATGTTCTATTTTGATTAATGACATTAAATAATTCATGAATATGTTGAGAGATCATATAATATAAAATACTATCAATATTATATTCGGTGTTATTAAGTATTATTCTAATTATGTTACTAGAAAATTTATAAATTGTCCAAGTTTGAAAATTTAATGGCCAATTTATTGAAAATTTGGGTAAAAAACCATGCAAAATTATTTATTTTGCTTATGAATGCACTATATTA
>NW_022195887.1:1784356-1785844 GCF_008641045.1 Pistacia vera
GAGATGCGTTAATGGCGGGAGGAAGAAGAAGGTGTTTGGGTTTGTTTGCAAGAATTTCGGGTTTTTGGGAATATAGTATAATTTTTAAAAGATTACATAATACTTCATTAATCCTAATTAAGCACTAATCAAGTTTAATTACCCTTAATCAATAATATGGCTATTTAGTAAAATTTTAAAACTTGATAGCCTTTTAATTAAATTCAAACTTGAAAGGTTGTTTTAATAAACTGCCCCAGAAAGAAGTGAGTGGATAACATCAAGGGCAGAGTTTAAGTTTAAAGCTTCAGAAATCAATGAACCGAAATTAAAATTGAAAAGAAAATTTAAAAAAAAAAAAAAATTTGAGAAAGTGGGTTTGATTCGGAAGCTTGTGTAGTTGTGTTTTATGCAGATTTGACGGTAATTGTTTTAAATAAAAAGACACAAGCTTACACATAATAATACTGTCACCTTCTTTGTTCAAAATAGTAACGAGTGTTATTTTGATTAATTTTAGGTCGTTGGGTGTTTTTATTGAATTTTAAACTTTTTTGGTGGCTGGAATAATAGAATACAAATTATTAATAATATTAAAATATAAGGGTAATTTAGTAAAATGATCCTCAAAAAAACTTTTATTCATCCCAATTAAGCATATCAATATAACATACTCACCAATTTAATCATATCTAACCAACATATTTTTAATAAGATTCTTAATAATTTCTAAGGTAATTTATCTTCCTATTAATATAACATTCCAAGGTCATTTGGTTCAGGGAATATTGTATTACTAAAAATATAGGTTATCAATGAGATAAATTACTTTGAAAATTAAAGAAAATGTTATATTATATATGCTTGATTCGACTGGTAGGTATAAATAATTAATATGTTTGATTGAGAAGAATAAAAGAATTACAGGATACACTTTTACTAAATTGCCCTTTTAAAAAAATAATTATTATTTTAACCACATAACATTTGATAATTTGGCTAAAACACCCCTACCACAATAAAAGTTTAAAATGTAATAAAATACCCAAGTCACCTAAGACCATTGTCGACCGTCAACCACTATCGCCGACAATAGCAAGAACGGCGCAAACCAATTGGATCTAACCAACCTTGCATCGATTTCTAATTGTTTCGAGTCAAATTCAAGGTTGTTAACAGCTACAGTAATACAATATTCTCTTAACCAAACGCATATTTAAAAGTATTCTTGATATCAAAATTTTAACCTTTCATTAAATCTTTATAGAAAAATACATAATACTTTCCTATAATCATGAGTGTTTTTGATATTAATCTCATTGAGTAAAACAAAGTACAAAATTATAATATGTTAGAAATTGAAAGTAATATTAATTCCTCAACCTTAATCATAGTCAAAGGGATGATTGCACTAATCAAAGCCCCGAAAGGTAATAATTTAACGATCTAAGGGTTTATTTTATACAGTTTATTTGAATAAATTTTATAAAAATATAGCTTATTATAGTA
>NW_022195888.1:0-1198 GCF_008641045.1 Pistacia vera
TCAAAACATTGCTCAAGATGAAGAAGATGACCCATTCGCCGTGGCACCACCACCACCACCTCCACTTCCACCGCCAACTCCGACAACGTGTGCAACACTTTCACTTTCAATATTAATATTATTAGTATTAGTAGTATTAATATTATTCTCCTCCCCCTCTTCACCAACACCATTGTTGCCATTGTTTTCGTTGTTGCCATTGCTTTCAAGATTGATTTTTTCACCTCCAAGACTCTCCCTTCTCCCGAAAGTGTTCTTGTTATTATGCATCCATACCTTCAACACAGTTCTATCGACCCCAACTTCATTACAAAACTCCTGCACCATTTCATCGTCTCTCTTTTGCATCTTCCACCCCACTCTCTCTGCAAACTCAAGCATTTTCTCCTTCTGTCTCTGACTGAACTTCGTTCTAAACCTCTTCCTCGAGCTCGCCCCGACATTTCCGACATTATTCATCACATTTTCGTGCCCGCTCAAGTTCCCGGATAAAGCAAGCAGCATGTGGGGGGCTGACGGGTAGTACGACGACGAGATCGGCGGAGGAGAGGAAGAACTGGGGCTTCTGTGCGGCGGAGGTTGAGCTTGGGACGATGGTGGAGGCGGAGGGTGGTGACGGTGGTGGGGCTGGTACTCAATTGTCGCAGTTGTAATTGTATTAGGATTAGCTGTAGCGTGAGGTGTGGTGGGAGCAAACGACGGGTCGTCTGGGTCCCGGCGGTGGAAGTTACGGTGGCAGCCACACGCGGCACATTTAAGGGAAGTGGGATCCGTCGACGTGGCAGTAGGAGAAGGCATGAACTCTCCACACCCGTCTAGAGCATGTCCACCCAAGCTGGCTGCATGATTTTTCAGACATTCTTTGTAAGTAATAACAATAGGATGATGATGGTGGCTGTGGTGGTGGCCGCCGCCGCCGTGGTGTTGGTGGTGATGAACCTGGTGGCGCTTCAACACCCCGTTGGTGAAAGTTAAATGCTTCGCCGGAAGGATCTTCGTGGCCGCTGTTTCAGTACTCTCAGTTTCAGGAGACTTCGAAGCTGGGGTTAAGTCCATGGCTCAAACATTAATTAACAATTTCAAAACTTAAAAGGGAAAAATTAAAAAGAAAAAAAAAAGTGGTTTTGAAAAAAGTAGTTTGAAGAAGAGGTCAAGTTAGGGTTAAGTGGGGGTGAAAGATTGAAACTTTATTATGGGT
>NW_022195889.1:0-6688 GCF_008641045.1 Pistacia vera
TCTTTTTTAACTATTATCTCAAGAGAAGAAGAAAAATAAGTCAAATTTGCTAATTAGTCTCACACATAATCATTTCATGATGATGAAAACGTTTTCTTTGAATCATGTTGCAATATAATTAGAAAATAACAAAGCAAAATTGTGATGCATATACCCTTACTGGCTGATTGTATTAAAACAATAAGAAGTACAAAAATCTTTCTCATCTAGGGAGTGAGCTTCGAATATAAAGAGAAATTTGTTAAATTAACAGCCACAGTTTGATGTTCATTTTTTACCCCTCTCACTTGTAACTTGATAATGTAGCAACAGAAGAGATTAAGGGGGAAAAGAAATTTAACATTTTTGGCCTTTTTATAAGCCAAAAATCTCAAAACAAATACGCATATAATAGTCAAATCCATGCAACTATCTCTTCAAATTGATTGAGGGTATATATGTTATTTTATTAATTTATCATGGGTATAAAGGTACTTGACAATAAAATTATCCACACGGGTGGTTTTGGATAATAGATTCAAATTCTTATTCTGGTTGGTAGTATGGGTGGTTGTTGAAATTAACCCAAAAAATAACACATCGACCTTTCATTAATGCAATGTAAAACTTACCAGCCATTTCTTCAGAAGGTGGTGAAATCACAATCTCAACATTTTCTTTACCTCCAGATGTAGGAATATTGTGCGTGATTTCTTGGCTCGATATTGATCTAGCAGTTGATTTAGAAACAAGAATCATAACAACTTTAAAATAATAGATTAAGAGACTTGCCTCTTTTAAGTAATGGGTGCCTAAGATGCCAGATGATGTTTAACAACCCTAAAAGAAATGAAAGGCCTCTACTGGTGCTCAAAGCTGGGGAAGAGGTTGAAGAAATCAGCTGATATTTAAAAGCTATTGTACCACTGTCACTATGCATCGATTGCCCAAGACGAAAATAATTTACAAGAGGAAAAGCATGACGAAATTTAGCATTGATGCATTATTTGACCAAGGGAAAAGGAATATCTAAGAGGAAATACTTCAAACTAACGCTGGGCCATAAGCATACAATACCTCATCATCTGGTGCATAATTAATTGATCAAGAGGAATGACCTCAAGCCAACACTAGGGCATTTACGACATACAATCTCTTCCAAAAAAAGCAAGATCATCTTTAGCATACAATACCTCATCATCTGGTGCATTCATGGACGAAAAAGGAAATTTTGTAATTTAGAGGTAATATTGAAATTTGTATATGATTCTTACTTGACATGACTAAGTTAGTAAACGATGTAAGTTTGAAAGTAAGTAAAAGTTAGCGGAGAAGAGAACACACCAAAAACTGTTAAACAAAGCTTCTAAGTTGTAATATATCTTTCAAACAAAGTTAGGATCATATTTAATATCTGTTACATTATTTACCCAAGAAAGGAAATATACACACTACAAGAAAAAGTATTTTTTGCAACCAATTTTTTTGTAATTAGGTAAAAATAGTTGCAGATACCTCACATTTAGTAACTAAATTCCAATCAGTCGACTAAAAGGGAATAAAATTATAGGGCCTATTTATTCTCACCTTTGGCGTCTAAAATTAATATTCTGCAACTAATTTGATTTGTTACCCAAAATATCATATTAGCGACTAATTTATTTAGTTGCCAATTCTTGCGTGAACACAATTGGCGACTACAACAAGAGATTCCACAATTAAAATTATGGTTATAGAAAACAATTATTTGCAACTATTGAATAGTTACTGAATTAGATGCAAATATCTATTAATTAATTTGTAACTATTTTTATTAATTACAAAATAATACAATTACTGAAATATCCAAGCTTCTGACAATAATTAAAAGGGCCCAGGGTACATTTGGCAACTAATTATTTTGTGCATATTACAAATAATTGCAAAAACTCATGTATAGCAACTAAAATGCATTTAGTCGCTAAAAGTTGATGAATTTTTTTGGCCCTAGCTTTCCCGATAAAATGAAAAAATAATATTTTAATTTATGACTAAAATAAAATAATATTTTAATTTATGACTAAAATTATTGTTGCGTAACTGATTAGTTAGTTGCAAATTATCTTCTTTTAGCAACTAAGATTTTAGTTGCCATTGTATGATAAATTTTGCGAATGAGTTTGGGTGTCCCATGCTCCTGCTTAAAATAAATTGAAATTTTGGGTATGTTATTTTAGTAACTAAAGTTATAGTTGTTAATAGGATTTTTTTCGCAACCAAAATGGTAGCCACTAAATATTCTTTATTAAAAATGATATATACTACTAGTAACCAAAATCAATTAGTTACAAAAAGTTTGCAAATCAGAAATTTGACAGTGGCAACTACAACATTAGTTGCAAAAAAAAATTTTTTGGCAACTACTAAAATATTAGTTGTTATTGATGGTTTACAAAACATGAAAGTTACAAATGATGACTAAAACTGGTTGTTATAAATAACTAATCAAATAAATAAATGCCTGTGTTTTTAGAAACAATTACTAGACCCATCCTATATAAACCCAAACTTAAAACCAAATCCCTAATACCCCAATTTCCCTATTCTTACTCGAGTCCTCCTCTTCTTCACACACTCCTCTGTATCCAATTTCCCTCTTCACTTTACCATCTCCTTGATTCTACTTTTGCCTCCTACATTACCCCATTGAAGGTAACTTCTTTTTAATTTTATGTCAAATCTCATTCTTTTACAGATGGTATATATTTTGATTTTATTGTTTGATTTTCAATCAGTTTCTTCACAACATTTGCTTTAATTTGTATAAACATCTGTTGTTAGTGACGTTTCTAAATGGGTGGCTTTAACTTATCTTCTCTTTCATCTGATATTACAATGGCTATTATAATTGTAATGAGTATTTTAAATTCGTTTATTGTTATTAATAAACGAATGGTGTTTGATAATATCTATTTATTTTCTCAATTGGGTATTTAAGTTTTTTGTTTTATGGATACTCGTTCGAGACGATTTCATATTCATCGATTTCTTCAACTAAGGTATCTTCGATTTTATTTTCTATACATTTATTTTTGTGTATCTTGTGGGTTTTTTTTTAAACTGTTTTGTGGGTTTGTTCTTTTGATCTCTTTTTTATTTGGGTTTTTGATTTGAGTGTGATTGAACTCACTACTAGAAAAACCCACTTCCTTGACAGAATGAGTTGACATATTTTCTTGACTATTCTAAAAAAAATGTCAAGAATTTTAATTGTTGACAGTTTATAAACTGTCAAGAATTAGAAATAATCCTTGACCGTTTTGGATGATTCTTAAAAGTTATTAATTGTCAAGGAATTGGTTAAAAATAAATTTTACGAATCTTGTTCTTGGTTGTTGTAGTCTCAATCCTTAACAGTTTTTAACTATCAAAGATTAAGTATATAAAAAATAAAAAAAAAATAAAAAAAAATTGCCTAAAACTTTTCCCGCCCATTTTCATTAACTATTCCCACCATTTTTTCCCTAAAACTTTTGCTTACCTGCTATTTCACTCATTTGTGCAAACTCTCATAGTCGACCTCCTTTCCTCATTGGAACAAAAATTCTAGTTTCTACCACTCTCGTTTAGTAGACGACGATTCGCTCACTGCGTGGCGACTACAAAATTTAGACGTGCAAGACATTTAGTGTCTAAATTTTACTATCGGTGTCTAATTTTGCTAGATGCTGAAAACCATTTTTCTTGTAGTGACACAAGAGTCAAAGGGGGTGTTTGTCTAAGCTTATAAGCTGGTCAAAATAGACCTGGCAATCCCCTACCCGTACTCGTGGGTCAACGGGGTACCCATACCCAACAAGCGGGTATGGGTAACTCATAATTTGACCCGTGAAAACTTGACCCATACCCGGTCTGCCCGTAACATTTGCGGGCTGACTGAGTAATACCCGCGGGCACCCGCAATTTGAATTTAAATAAAAATAAAAATAAAAAGGTTTGAATTCAAATAAAAGATAAAAAGTTATCTAAGTGAAAAGTTGTCAGTGGAAAAAGTCAAAAAATGCAGCTCTCACCTCTCTCAGTCTCTCAGTCTCTCAGACTCACACATGGTACTCAATCTCATCACTCAAGAACTCTCTTCAGTCTTCTCTCACGCGGCAGCTCAACACGGCAGCGGTAACACTCTTCTCTCACGCAGGCGATGCAGCACGGCAGTAGAGCACATTCATCTCAGTCAACACTCTTCTTTCACACGGCAGCTGCAACACTCTTCTCTCACGCAGGCGACGCCGCACGGTAGTAGAGCACACCCATCTCAGTCAACACTCTTCTCTCACGCAGGCGATGCAGCACGACAGCAGCAGGTCTCTTCTCTCACGCAGCGAAAAAATACACACTCATTAGTTATTATGAACAACGTATAAAATGTGTGCTGTAATGTGATCCTTGTTTTAGAGTTAGCAACAAAAGCACATCTTTATTTAAAAACTTATATTATTCAAGAATCAAGATCTGGATCTGGAACCATTAAATCATTTTATAAATTAGGGTACAGAAAAAAAAAATTTCACAGGTGACCCGTACTTGAACGGGGCGGGTACGGATTATATATTGCGACCCATTCGAAAAAATGACCCGTGGACCAGTATCCGTTTCAACTGTAACCCGTTGCTACCCGGTCCATACCTGCCCGTTTGCCAGGTCAAGGTCAAACTAGTTTATAAGCTTTAAAATTAAATAAAAAAAAAAAAGATCCCACACCTTAATGTTGTTTATATGGATAATATATGATAAAAATGTACCATAGAAGTGAAGCACTGACATTTAGCTAAATATCTCTCTAATTGAAAAGGCTTTGTTAATTTCTCGTCTTCCGAAAAGCAAATAAAACATAAACAGTTGAAACCTTGGACAGATTGATTGAATAATTGAGATGTGAAAGCTTACCATATTAAAAAACCCAATGAGTACTACATTTTTTTGTGTGTAGGGACGTGGCCAGTAGATCAGTTAGAATCACAAAGAGAGCAAACAAAAACTCACATCAAAGCACTAAATTGGATACTTTATTAATAATGTTATAATTACCGAAAAATGTGTATTACGTGATATTATCCTATTTCTTTTAAAAAAAATTTATATTAGTTAATAATCAAGGCATTACCACATCATTCAATACATAAATTCGATATATATTATTTGATAATTATATTATTTTCTTATTTTATTATACAAAATCTCCATATCAAAGTTTATATAATTTAGAGAATATTTATCTAAACTTATAAGCTGATCAAACTAATTTATAAGATCTAAAATTAAGCTGCCCTGTTTGTTTATAACTTTTTTGAGTTTATAAGTTGAGCTTATAAGCAAAAAAAAAAAAAAAAAGTTGGGAGAAGGTACTTTTTTTTTTTGCTTATAAGTACTCTGCTTATAAGCTAGTTTGATAAAGTATATTACCACATTATCCTTGTTTAATTTTAAAATTCTATAGTATACCCTTATTTAATGTAGTATATTTTTTAGTCATTTTATAATAAAATATACTTATAAGCCACATTTTACTAAACACGTCAATTACTTATCAGTCACTTATAAGTACTTTAACCAAACACGTAATTACTTAAAATTTCAAATACTTTAGCTTATAAGCACCTATAACTTATAAGCTAATTTTCATAAGCTCAGACAAACACCCCCTTAAACCAATCACAAACTACGACACATCCTCTCTCTCTTTATATATATTAGAGCCCAAAAATAAAAGAAGGAAATCGTCTTTATTACTGATATTGATATAATCAATCGATTATAAGACAAATATATGTCACATATTAGAACATTTTATGTTAGTTGATTATATTTCAATTAGTTGTTTTATTCAACAAAAAAAAAAAAAAAAATACTAGGCTTCTAGATGAGTTAGATGGTGCAATTGTCTTTATGTAGACTTGTATTTCGTTGAAGACACATACGACAAAAATATAATGGGTCAAAAGAAATCCCACACTTAAATTTCCAACGGATCACCACTATTGTAATAATTTTTGGGTAATGTTACATTTATATTACTCTTTTACATAATTTTTATTATATTATGATGTGGTATATGTTATAATTACATAAATTTTATTATAATATTAAAAATTTGTGTAATTGTAACATATACCATATCATAATATACTGAAAATAATATAAAAGAATGGTATAAATATAATATTACTTATAATTTATTGGGACAATGTGATTGATGGGTCATTTTCACCACAAAGTGTTAGTACATTTTAAATTAAATTTGTTTTATTTATTTATTTATTTATTTTTTCTATTCCAACTCTTTATCTGTGTGGAATAATATTACACTTACAAACTTTGTGTATTGGTGTAAGCCTAGTAATGGAATCTATCGCAAAGCTTATATGGACAGATGAATAACTCATACTTAATGAAAAACATCATATTTATAACATATTAATTATATTATTTTATTATAATTACTTCATGAAGTTCCACTACTAACCCATAACCCATTATATATTAAAAAAAAAAAAAAACACCTTTAATTATTAGAATTTAACCCTTGTTAATGGTTCCTGATGAACTCTGAAATTCCTTGAAGAAGACGATAAGTTTGGGCACCCGTTTTCGGGTCCATATCCACCGCGATTTTATTCAAATAAAAACTATGGCCCATCCCATAATTCATGAACAATTCCACTTCTTTACC
>NW_022195890.1:0-1179 GCF_008641045.1 Pistacia vera
TCATATTTTACACCTTCTTTCCCATTTTACCCTTACTCTTTCTTAGGAATTCCACCTTTGTCCTTTTAATTCTTTGCAAATGCACCCCCATTTAAACTATTCTTCATGCAATTTCCTTGCATTTCCCTCCCCACTTTTCCTACTAATTAGGGGTAGAATGGTCATTGTGCCCCAAAGGAAGAATTCTCTAGAAACTTAATAAACATTTTGTCATGCCCTTCGCCGCGGCGAAGAATCTTTCTTCGCCCTGGCGAAAACTTCCAGAACCTACACCGTAGGTTGCAAGGCTTCATCGCCGCGGCGAAGCTTCTTCTTCGCCCCGGCGAAGACTGTAACACAAAAATTTGCCAAGTCTTTACAAATTCAGTGCAACCACTCAACCAACTCACAATATCAATTCAACCAAGGGCCAACCAAACTATAACAACAACAAACCAACTTATATAAGGACAAAACAATAAGCATTCAAGTAATAAAACACAATTAAACAACGTACCTCAACTGGGTCGTTACATTTTTGCCTAAGTTTTCCATACTTATCTTGTTATTTTTATTTGATGCAGCACATCGATAAGATATTGGCATGGATGAGGCTACGATAGACTAGTGATGGTGATCTATTGTATCCCAATTGTGGCATCACTGTAACAACTACTAAAAGTTAATACAATGCATGCATAATAACAATAGGAAATTGGGCCCAAAAACTTTCTTTTCATTATATGTCATATGTCTTTTATACACAAAGAGTATTGTTTACAAAAATTCATTTTAAAAGGCAAAACAGGGGAAACAGTGTAGCTATTGCTCCTCGCTTGCCGACGCCCCTCCGACTGCATCAACACCTAGATCCTGCATCCACAAAGGAAAAATAACGGAGTGAGCACAAAATAATGCTCAGTAAGTAAAACCCTCTATCTGTCTGTCCTCGTATGTATTACTCTTAATTCTTTCCTTATACTATTTCTATCTCTATTTCTGTTTCTACTAAATGTCATGGCCTCATCTTACCGGAGGTATGGCTGGATGGCGTTCACACAGCACCATCTCACTCTCCATGACTATCGGGTGGAATTCACACAGTACCAACCCGTTTTTAGTGACTACCGAGTGGGGATCACGAAGCACCTACTCGATTTTCGTAACTATCGGGTGGAGACCACCTAGCACCTACCCGTT
>NW_022195891.1:0-1091 GCF_008641045.1 Pistacia vera
GGAAGCAGTGAGCACATGGGTCTTGCATTTCACAACTTTTAAACACAAGAATGATGCCTATTGGCTTGCCTATAAAGTGTTTGTGAAAAAACTTACTTCACAGCGTCAGGCATCAACACAACAAAGTCTTAGAAGAAGAGAGTTCAAGTGGGTCTTAGAAAGAGAAACGAAAACAAGATACCTAGGGTTGGAGCTGAAGGAATTCCATTTGAGCTGAGGGAGAAGTAATAATTCTTAACCAATCGAGGCTCTGTTGTTGTTGTGATGAAAAACCAAAGAAAAGTGTGAATGAATTTTTTTCAATTTGGAGTTTAGGGTTAAAGAGTCGAATTGGGAATTTTAGTCTGCACTAATTTAAATTTTTAGTGTAAAATATCACATAACCCCCCAGATTTATATATAATTTCATTTTAGTCCCGGTTCCCAAGTACCCGTCGGTTCCTACCCAATGGAACTGGAAACGAAACTGCACAGTGTCGGTTCCAGTTTTTTGGAACCAGAACCTACCCTGTCACTACCTGGAACCGGAACCGAACCCCGGGTACCCGTCGGTTTCGATTCCGGGTGGTTCCTTTGTACACCCCTATTATTTGGGATTGCCATATATTTAATTTTTCAAATTGAATAGCAAAATTAACTCTCTTGTTCACGCCAAACCCTAACCACCTTATGAGTTTGGACACTGATGGACTTGATCCTATGTTGGATTGATAGCGAAGTACTTGTGAATAGTACCCAAGAACAATACCTATGAACCGTATCCATGAACAATATCCTGTGAACAGTACTAAAAGTTCTAATCCAGAGAAGGAGCAACCAACGGGAGTTATATCACATAATTTTGTATGGTTGTTTTAATTTATGTTGATTAATTTAGTCGAAATCATGATCTTGGGTAATGGAATCATGCCATCGCAGGAAATTTTTTTTTTTTTTGGTTATTCTGCGCTTGCCACAACATGGTTCTTACAAGTGGTATCAGAGCTTCGATTCGGATTGGGTGCTAGATTGGCATGTGTAGGTTTTAATTTTAATTTTAAACCTGCTGTTTTTATTTGATTTTGTTGATGAAGTTTCTTTGAAGATTGGTT
>NW_022195892.1:0-1019 GCF_008641045.1 Pistacia vera
TGGCCATCGTCTACTTTGGCCAAAGGAGCTAATAATACGAGCAACGGACATGGTAAAGACTTCAATCATCAACTAATTTGTTCCAAATAAGCTGTGTTTGATTCATCCTTTTATGTTTTTAAT
Organism: Pistacia vera; assembly: GCF_008641045.1. Taxonomy (NCBI): domain Eukaryota; kingdom Viridiplantae; phylum Streptophyta; class Magnoliopsida; order Sapindales; family Anacardiaceae; genus Pistacia; species Pistacia vera. Next base: position 124 of record NW_022195892.1, read on the forward strand.
ATTGACTTGTTTTTTAATGTATATTAGGTTTCTAAGAAAGTTGTTAAGAAGAAGTATGCAACTCCAAAAAAAGTGCCTAAGAAATCGGAATCTGTGTATGACAAGGTAGATTTTGATATGGAGATTGAGGACATTGACCCATTGGGTAATGAATTAGCGATCACACCCGTTAAGTCAAAGCCCCAACAAATGAAGGTGGACAAGAAGCGCACAAATCTTGGGAAGAGAAAGGCCAAGGTGACACCATTGAAAATGAAGAAAATACGACAGTCAATGGTACTTGAGAGGGATATAGTACAACACAATCCTTTTCTGAAGATGTTCTCAATAATGGTTAATTGCCTTATACCCAATAAACAAACAATTCGTGTACAAACAGATGACAGCTTGTTCCAAATAAGTTGTGTTTGATTCATCCTTTTATGTTTTTAATATTGACTTGTTTTTTAATGTGTATTAGGTTTCTAAGAAATTTGTTAAGAAGAAGTATGCAACTCCAAAAAAAGTGCCTAAGAAATCGGAATCTGTGTATGACAAGATAGATTTTGATATGGAGATTGAGGACATTGACCCATTGGGTAATGAATTAGCGATCACACCCGTTAAGTCAGAGCCCCAACAAATGAAGGTAGACAAGAAGCGCACAAGTCTTGGGAAGAGAAAGGTCGAGGTGACACCATTGAAAATGAAGAAAATACAACAATCGGTGGTACCTGAGAGGCATATAGTACAAAACAATCCTTCTCTGAAGATGTTCTCAATAATGGTTAATCGCCTTATACCCAATAAACAAATAGTTCGTGTACAAATAGATGACAACTTGTTCGGGTATGATAGCTATACTTACCTAACTAAGGAGGATTTTGAAAGAGTGCTTAATATGGAGGAGTTGACAG
>NW_022195893.1:0-5336 GCF_008641045.1 Pistacia vera
TTCTTTCAAACAATGACATTGGCAAGCCAGTTAGGGTATTAAACTTCCCGAATTGACCCAATGTTGATTAACTTCTATATTTCTTAAGTGATGATTTGATTGCACTTCAGGCCGAACTTGTGTTGCTTCTACTTTACTAGAGGGAAGTGTGGGTCCACCTGTAGTCAATGAACCATCACTTCGGGGTCGATCCTTATCATGTGAGCTTGTGACTAGGCAAAGCAGTCATGATGCTGTTTTAGGAAGTTGTTGAGCTTCTCACGAATGTCAATTCTCAACTGGGCTTTGAATTGGACTTTGTGGTTGTCATCGATCTCTTCCATACTTGGTTGGTCCGGGTCTACTTTGATTGTTGGCTCGAAATGCAGTTACTGTAAGGTCGGTGGCTTGGCCCTCATGGTGTTTCGGTAGCAGTCGCAGGACATCCCTTGTTCGGCTTTAATCTCCTTGACTCCCCATTTGGTGGGAAATCTGATGACTTGATGGAAAGAAGATGGGAAAACCTTCATGTTATGGATCCAAGGTCGCCGGAGGATGACATTGTAGGCTAAAGTGCTACTCAACACGATGAATGTCACGTTGAGGTTCTTTCTACCAACATAGACTAGTAAAGTTATCTCTCCAATGGTGTACTTCTACTCAACATTGAATCTAATGAGGATCATGGATTGACGATTGATGTTGGACTCATCAATCTGCTCTAAGAGCATGCAGGGACAAAACATTTGCAGATGAACCATTGTCCACAAGAACTCTTTTGATTCGACAATTTGCAATCAAAAGTGAAATCACAAGAGCATCGTGGTAAGGGTTGATGAGTTGCGTGGCTTCATTGTTGACAAAGCTAATCGTTTGATTGGTTGCCACATCTAATTTTGACCGTGAGGTGCAAATCTTTAGGTTGACTACAACTTTGGCGTGTTGCCTACTAGCGGAGTAACTTACTATGCTAATTGTAATCCACTAGTGATGACGTTGATAGTTTTCCTTGGAATCGGTTCTACTGGTTGGGCGATGGCTCAGTTGTCTTGTTGAGCAAGGGTATGTTTCCCTTTGTCAGTTAGCAGATCTTGGAGATGACCTCTCTTGAGCAGCTTTGCAACTTTGAGTCAAAGCGCAATGCAGTCATCCATGTTGTGTCCATGATCACCATAAAACTCATACCACGTGATTGTCCATGATCAACTTTGATAGGGTTGCCAACTGCATGTTTGAATATGTTCATGAAATTGCATTAGGTGATAGCCCCATTATCTTATCAGTTAGACAAATTTTTGAAAATGTTGTACAATTTAGGGATGCATTATATGATTTTGCAATAGAAGATGGTTTTTGCTTGAAAAAACTTAAGACTGACAAATCAAGGGTCATTGCATTCTATGCAAGTGTAGGATTCCAATGGAGGATCCATGCTTCACTTATTTAGGGAGGCAACATTTAAAATCAAGTCATTCCATTACACACACGCACTCGTATCTTAGATTCATCCTGTAACCCTTGTATAAGCCTATAACGACAGTTCTTTAATGTAGAACAGATGTTCCAAATTTGTTTGGAATTTTCCAAAAGATGGAACGGGTACAGGAATGGGGTCATTTTGCATTGGAATGGCTTGCTTTGAAATCTTTGATTTTCCAGAATAGGGAATGGGCACAGGAACGGGGTCATTCCATATAAAATAGCTTGCCTAGAATTTTGCTTAGATTAGGCAGAAGTGTAACAACTTGAGGGAACGAAGTTGTTTTGTATGGAATGACTTGTCTGGATAGAGGAACAAGCATTCCTTAATGTGGAACGGGGGTTCCTTAATGTGGAATGGTCATTCCATGATGACTTTGCTAAATTCTTCTCAAGACTTAGAAAAATTAAAATATATATGAATTTATATACATATAATATGAAAGTTATCCAAGTGTTAAGGGTGGATAGTGTATTATCCTTTGGTTAAAGGACTTATTCATAATTTGTCAAGGTAATCATTGTTGTTTTGACAAGAAAGGGTGCTGATGTCATTATATGATGTGAAAGGCTAGGGTTCTAATTGGAAAGATCAAAGATTTGATATCATTGAATTAGACCTAGCAAACGAGCGAGCTGGGCGAGTACAGACACAGGGAGACGGTATGTTTAGCCTTTCCATTTCCCAGTAGAGGAAGAAGAAGCAGATAATGGAGATAAGAACAATGGCTTCCACAACACAAATTTTATTCGTTGTCGCTGCCTCTATCAACATCAGAGTTCTTAAACCCTCTCTCTCGACTATGCGATCTCTTTGTTTTCTTCTCCTCTTCGCTTTTATAGTTGTTTTGTTTGTGTTATATATATATATGTTTTGTTTGTGTTGTATAGATAGATAGAGAGATAGAGAGATAGAGAAAGAGAGAATGAAATGTGAATATCAAGAGTTTAGATTCTTGAGAATGAATGACAAAATGAGACCCTAAATCCCAAATTCCTATCGCATTATTCCTATTTCAGTTTTTTCTTTTAATTTTTACGGGTACCTACAGGTATCACCTAGCCCACCTACAAATTTTACGGGCGGATCGGGCACGAGTAACTTTGGAATAGGTAAATATTATAGACACCTGTACCCATCCGTTTTACTTGGATACTTATGTACCTGTGGGTACGGGTTATTGTTAGGTATACATTGGATTGTGTGGAACAAAGTTGGCAAAATATTGGGACCATCCTATAATAAGATAATGAGTTATTAGGGGGTAAAATAAAATTATGTGAGATATTAGGGTGCAAAACGAAATTTCATAAGATAAGTGCATTAAATTAAGTAAGGCCGACAAGGAGAGATGGCATGTATGAAGTGGAGGTATAGGGAGCCTTACCTATTAAATGAAGGAACCTCCTCCAAAGTCAACTCAACTTCTTCCCTTTTCTTTAAAACCTTCCATCATTTGTGCTTCCTTCCAATTGGTGTTGAAGGAGACTTCTTTAGTCGAGAGAAAAGAGTGAGATAGGAAAAGAGAGAAAAGAAAAGGAAGGAAGAAAGGAGAAAGTAGTGGAAAAGGGGGTTGGATGAGAGAGAGAGTCAAGGGTGATATTTCAATTTCTCATACGTTGGGTAACATTAGGATTGAGAGTATTACTTAATTCATTCTCTTCATCTATGTTTTTTGACGATTCTAAGTATATTTTCTTATTTTGACTAAATAGGAGAAGAAGTGTGATAAGTGCTTAAAAATACACTTATACTCAACTATTTATCGGTATCATTTGTGAGAATTTAGTTTAATACATTGCATACAATTTGGTTAGTAATTTGCTATATTATCATAATATTAGATTTTTGTTAAGTTTAGGGATTGGTCTCTGTCACGAACTCTAGTACAGAAATAATTATTATGTAAATATTGAGCATAGTTTTTATTTATAGAATATTGCAAATGATGTCTAAATAATATTTTTTAAAATACAATAGTCATTTTTATTAGAAACACAGTAAAATATGTTAGATTTAAAATGCAAATATACATGTATGATTAGGGGTGAGTGGGTTCGGGTACTCAGCTCAAATCTTAGGAATCGAAACCGGAACCGCATAGTACCAGTTCCTAAGATTGAGGAACTGGAACCTACTTGCACAATACCGATTCCTAAATCTAGGAACTAGAATCAGAACATGTCGGGTAGGTTTCGGTTGTACTGTTCAATTTTTTTTTTTTTGGTGGCAAACCCAATAATTATAACATATTTTGCCCCTCTTTCAACAACAAAGGCAAGTCGTCTCCTTCTCCAACATCCAATAGACTAAAATTCTTCTTAAAAATATAATATTTCACGGCAAATTTTGTTGCCCACACGAGAGCTAGATTCGCATTCTCTCATTTCCCTGTGAAGTAGTTAATTATAAACATGGTCAAAAGCGTCACACAAACGATCTCCACCTTGTACAAATTCTTCTTCTTCAAAATGGTGACTTTTTTTAGCTTCTTTAGTGTTTTGGGATCTAGGGTTTGATCCATACTCGCAACAGATTCAATAACTGTTGGGGGTTTCCAATTATTGTTGTTGATGAACGGTAAGCCTTTGAAATCATCTTCGTCCTAGTAATCAAACAACATCATTGGAGGCGAGGGCTTCGATTGAGGATCCAAAATGTGGGAGCCAAGTCAAGGCAAGTTGTCTCCTTCTCTAACACCCAATAGACTAAAATTCTCCTAAATAATCAAATGTTTCGTGGCAAATTTCGTCGCCCACGCCAGAGCAAGATTCTCATTCTCCCATTTCCCTGTGAATTAATTAATTATAAACATGATAAAAAACGTCACACAAACAATCTCCACCTTGTACGAATTCTTCTTCTACAAAACAGAGACGTTTTTAGCTTCTTTAGCGTTTTGGGATTTAGGGTTTGATCCATACTTGCAGTAGATTCAGTAACTGCTAGGGGTTCCAATTAGGGTTGTTGATGAACGAATAAGCCTTTGAACTCATCTTCGTCCTAGTAATCAAATGACATCATTGGAGCCGAAGGCTTTGATTGAGGATTCGAAGATGTGGGAGCTGGGTTAGGGTCTGGATTCGGATCCGACTAGGGATTAGGGGAATCGAGATTGGTTGTGGTGGTGGTGCTGGGTGGAGATAAGGTGGACTCGGACCGAGTCAGGGGGAGATCGATGACTCAGTGGAGCGAGTCGAGTCAAGAGGCTCATCCTCTACAACGTCCTCTTCAGTGTCAAAGCCTTCACAGTGGGAGTCGAAGGTGAAGAGGGGAGTGAAAGAGAGGGAGAAAATTAAGAGGGAGAGAAAAAGTGAGAGGAGATTGTGAGACTTCATTATGTTGAAGAAGATTGAAAGCACGTGTGAGTCACCGTTAGATTCAGAGAGAGAAAGTTACTAACATGCTGAAGAAGAAAGATAAAGCAAAAAAAGATTAGGGGGCAGGAACCGGAATCGAAACTGCAATGCCGGGTACTTGGTAGTTTTGGATCTACCTTACTTTTTTTTTTCACCCCTATGTATGATCCAAAGTAATACTTTAAATAAGATACATTTTGATTATAATATTTATAAACCTATAAAATTTTTAATTAGATGTGAATCAAAGTGTCACTACAAGAAAAAAGGAAATATAAAAAGTCATATGTTTTCTTGAAAGCCTTCCCCTTATGCAGGAATATTGATGTTGTTGAAAGTGAATAACATTTCACAATTCAAAATATTCGTTGTCATATTATCAAATGCCATGAGAGTAAGACCTCGCGAGTGATCGCTGATGAGATCCTATCCATAGTTCGAGATCAAGCCTTTGACCTAGCCTTCAAATATGCCATCCATTCTCGACTTAGAGCCATCTAGAGCCTGCCTGACTAATT
>NW_022195894.1:0-1195 GCF_008641045.1 Pistacia vera
ATAACATACCCACCAATTTATTCCTCCCAACCAAACATATTAATATAACATACCCACTAATTAACCAAACACATTTTTCTAAAGATTCCCAGTAATCTTCAAGGTAATCTAACTTTTCAATAATCCAACATTCCCTGAACCAAACGCCCCATAAAGAACAAAGAAATATTACTGTCTGAATTCTTAACAGCCTCAAGAAAATATCGCGTATATCCATCTTTCTTAACTCTATTTAATTTAAGGATATGGATGAAAGCTCCCAGCTAATCAGAATGAATGAAGATCTTCACCAAATCGGATAATTTGCAAAACCACTCATTACCTTAAAAGTATAAATAGACAGCTCCCGCTTCAAAAAAGGGGTTAGACACGCGAATTTTTACAAACAAATAGCAAAAAGAATACTAGAAAGAGACTGACTTGTCATTATCTCAAAATACTTGTATAACATAAGTGATTGCAGATCGCTTCACTTGTAATCTCTGGTAACAGTTAGAAAGAGAATCATAAATACAATCACAGTGAATGTATGACTTGCTCATAAACATTCAAACCACTCTAAAAATCTTGCTTGTCAGCTTTGATTTAATTATTCACATACAAACATCATCACTATGCCGTAAACATCCATCATAATTATCCCTTATATAATTTCTTGGCACTTTGCACGTGTGTAGTCGTTAGTGTCAAAATCACGCATCAACAATCAATAACCCAAAATGAAAATGTAGCATGTATAAGGGTCAAAATAATGTGAAAAAAATTCAAAGGCAACAAGCAAGAGAGAAATAAACCCTAAATACTATATAGCAAAATCGATGAGTAAAATAGCAACTGTAAATCAAAGCGCAGAAATGAAGGTAAATCATAGTTACCGAGAATGGATGTTGGGACCACAAAAGAAAATTGAAGAGTTAAAAGGAAATCATCAGGGAGTGATTGGATTTATGGGGAAAAAAAAACAGTAATGACTAAGAAGTTTGAAAGGAGAGAAGTGGAATAGAAAGGGGAAGTTTAACTAGAGATGGGGATAAAGAAAGGGTAAATGTTCACGAGTAAGCAAAACTGCCATGTTTCCCCCCATCAATGCTCCCTTTGACCTATAATTGCTTTGTAGGGTCCAAAATCATGAAATTCGACCCAAATGAATGGCAAAGTTCACTGTCAAGCCGGTGACCAGGACTTAATTACTCTA
>NW_022195895.1:0-10524 GCF_008641045.1 Pistacia vera
TTTTTTTTTTCTGTCACCATCTTCTGAATAATATTTCTCATGGTTATAAAAAAAAAATACTTTGTTTTCTGTCGCCATTGAACATCATTGATTCAATGGTGCCTTACTGTCATATAGATTTACCAATTAGTATAGTTATGATTTATATATTTTCTTTTTCCAAGGTTAGATAAATCTTTAAAAGTTTATGCTCATGTTCTAGAGCACATCACTTTCTTTGTTCATAAATTTCAGTTCTTGTAACAAGCATGTTGTTTGTAGTAGAAGTAATTTTTTTATGTTGAGATTATATGACATATTGTCTGAATTTTAACTTCTTGTGTGATTGTGGTCTTAACAAGAATTTTATTTCCCTTGGAAACAGTATCACTGTCGTTTTCTTTGCTAAAGAAGGTGAAGACTGTAACCTGACGCCAACAAAGGAAAACATTTTTGCACCAGTGACAGTAAATTTTCAACAAGGTCTGGGTCAGAAGTTCAGACAGCCTTCTGGAACGGGGATTGACTTTTCAATGTTTGAGGAGGCAGAGTTACTGAAAGAGGGTAACATGGATGTCTATCCTCTTGCTGTGAAGGCAGAGGCAGCCCCTGCTAACCAGAATGGATCTGATGGAAACTCTATTCCTGGACCCACGAATTCTCAGATAACTCAGGCAGTATTTGAGAAAGAGAAAGGTGAATACCAGGTCAGAGTGGTGAAGCAGATTTTGTGGGTGAATGGTATGAGGTATGAGCTGCAAGAGATATATGGGATTGGGAATTCTGTTGAAGGTGATGTCGATGCAAATGACCCCGGAAAAGAATGTGTCATCTGCCTATCAGAACCACGTGACACAACTGTGCTTCCCTGCCGACATATGGTACATTTTTTTTTTATGTCATTTTATAATTATGATATTTGCCCGGTTAGGAGTCTTAGGACTTGTTTTCCTATGATGGTTTCCAATCTCTGCCTATAACAGTTCTCCATTTTCTTGAGGTTAGGTTTGCCTTGATCATGCTGATATTTAGAACACAGAAAATTTGTTCCTCTCTTTGATTTACATGAAAAGTAGATAACTCTTCCTTCTAGAAGATATGGTTGCATGCAAGTCAAATTGTTGATTTCAACTTGAACTGTTTAAAATATTTCACCAAGTATTATTTGATTACTCCTGTAATTGTATGAAAAGTTATTGCATGATAAATTTGTCTTAATTTGGTACATCCTCTCTCCCGTCTCATGAGTTACTGTATATTAGCAAACTGTTTTGAGTAAGAAGTCAACTTGCTTATTGAAGGTTTAAAAAACTAAAAGTGGAAGTAAATAGGGTCACTAAATTTCTGGAATAGCTTTGTCGATAACACAGTTGCTTTTGTGGCTTTTCTTGTGGTGCAGTGTATGTGCAGTGGATGTGCAAAGGTTCTGAGGTTCCAAACAAATCGGTGTCCAATTTGCAGACAACCAGTTGAAAGGCTTTTGGAGATTAAGGTCAATGGGCCTGAGGAATGAAAACCGCATATGTTGCTGGCACTAGTTTTATGTATAGTAGTTGCTGTCTTTCTATAGTTTCCCCCTCTTTAATTTCATTTTTTTTTCCACTTAGGAAATTTCCTGCCTTTTTAATAAAGGCAATGAGGTATGGCAAGAATGAATTGCTGGCATTGCGCCAGAATTATATGCAAGACAGTGCCTTATGCTTTGCAAGTGTGAGTGCTTTGAGGCAATTCCTCATAATTTTTATCATATGAAATATAATGTAAGTTTGCTGGGTTTGCTTCAGGAAATTTCCAAACATTTTAATGCTGGTTTTGTTGATTCCCTCTGTATAATTATTTATATTATATGCTTGAGAATGATTGATTTAATTGGTCCCTTGATACCTCCCGAGTGTAATCGGTGGCCAAAAAGTACACAGGATTCAACCAAAGAGGAGTACCATGTTTTTAATCAGAGAATTAATCAAAGATACTCTGGTGTAGGCTGTAATCATTCAATGATTTTCTTGTATGGTTTAATAGGCGAGCATGCAATTCTCCAGGAAGTATTTTCGACATACAATCAAGCTGACGTAGGATTTCAATTTTCTAATTTCTACACAAAACCTTCTGCCATAGGATGTGTCGAAAAATGAGGTCCAGACGTCCAGTATCTGTTTGCTTGTTCTTTGGTATATTTCTTTTCCCCACAAGCTACAAGTAGTCAAAAGTTCCAAACATAGTTCTACTTGTACATTAACTCTTTAAGCGGTACTTTTTTTTTTTCTTAGATGTAACTCTTCAAGTAGTGCTTTTTGTTCCTTGTATAGCTCTTGAATTCTTTCCTCATCCACCCAATCTATCCACAGTACTCTCAAGTCAAGTAATTCTTCAAGGTGATAAGACTGCAAAATAAAGTACAATGCAAGTTAGGGCAATGTTTTAATAACCAACCCTAAGTGAAACCCAACAAAGTTGCTAGGTCTCGGTTGACCGGCCAGTCAAATCAGGCAACCAAAAGTTTAAAATACACTCCTAAAAATTACAATAAAGTTCTTACAAATTTGAAATTTAGCAAACACACACAAAATACAAATCGGTTGTCAACTGGTTGGTGGCAACGAACACACCAAATGCAATCTCAATCATTCTTGAGCCATTCCCTTGAAATCTACCTAAGATTTTTTCAAAATCGACCAGATCTCACCACCGTCGACATCGACAACCCATGTCAAATCTCATCACCGTCCGCATCAACAACCCATGTCAGATCTCACCACTACCGATGTCAACAACCCTTCCCATCACCACAAAAATACTCTCCTCAGCCTCTTGACCAAAACCTATCTCGCCTCACCTTGTTCGCCTCACCAATTGCTGACAAAAGCCAACTGTTGTCGCCGCAAGTTTTTTTCGATTTCCAGTCAATTCACTCACTGAAAATCACCTACATCGCCATCATTGCACTCACTAGCCCTTCCTCTTTAAAAACCCCAACATCTCGACCTCCAATTGTTCGTCGATCACTATCCCAATTTCTAGAGTTTTCGGTGAATAAGAAAAATGTTATCCCAACCCAGTGAAAGCCCTAGGTCCCAGTTCAACTGACCAAGCGAAGCCGGGTTTTAAAACATTGAGTCAAGGAACTTATGGTGGCTAATGACATTAGCTCTATACTCTACAATGTGCACCCAACAACAACCCGAAGCAGCTAAGGGTCCATTTGTTTAATAATTTTTGCACTATCATATCCCTATCCTACTTAAAATACACATTTGTTTCCCTATTCTAAAAATATTATTTTATTTTATTTTATTCAATTTTTTTAAACCCCCTAAGTTTATTAATTTAACTAAACACCCCCAAAAAAAGTTAAAAAATTGACAAAAACACCCCCACCCACATTTTCCAGATTTTGGCCACCACCGCCAACAAGTGGCCAGAATCTAGTATAATGGCACACTACCGATTGGATCTAGCTGGTAGTGCGCCGATCTATCATTTTCCGACCAGGTCCACTGTGGATCTGGCCATTGTCGGCCAGATCTTTGGCCGTAGCTTGGTCATCAACGACGACCAAGATATGGCCATCGTTGACGACCAAATATGGCCAGATCTGGCCGTCAACAACCAGATCTGACTATCAACGGCCATATCTAACGGTAGATCTGACCTTTTCCGACTAGGTCTAGGGTGAATCTGGCTTAAAAAGGTCATCTCAGTGCATGACCGACTAAATCCAACCGGTCATGTGCTGATACGACGACTTCGGCCACCCTCCAGCAGTGGTGACCGATTGCCGGTATTTAATGGGTGGGTGGGTGGGAGTATTTTTGTAATTTTCAATGTTTTTATTATAAGGGTGTTTAATAAATTAACAAACCTAGGGATGTGTTTTTGTTAATTTTTAAATCCTACCTCGTTATTCCCACCAAATTCTTACTTTTACAAAAATACTATCCAAAATACTAAAACAAACAGACCCTATTTTCAACTACACAGGGTTATACTTCTCACTGGCCTCTGCCATCACTAGGATGTCCCATTTTAACGTTGCCAAACTATATTTGCATTCATTAAGGACAACAAAAAAGCATCAATCTCAATAAAAAAAACACAACCCATCTCTCATGGGTGCTAACAGCACTATCTTCTAATAGGATTGGTGTTAATCTTAGCGTGGCTTGTAGGCAATAACTTAACCTTTTTCTGGTTCAGTGAAATAAATCATGACAAAACAGAATTAAGCACACAACATTTTGTTCAACAACATGGAAACAAGTGGTTGCTTATTTAGTATAAGTGCCCAACCACAAAGCAACATAGTGCCTCGATGAGGACTTAACGACAACACATAGTAGCAATAACAACAAACAAAGTTCTAACCAGACAACATCAAACATAAGTGACTAAAGTGCATCAATGTGTTCTAGTCCTCCCACCATTGATGCACATACACACCACTGCGTCTTAGACCCTTGAAGATATCCATGCAGTCTGCATTCGCTGCCCCTTTGCCATCTACATGACCAGAGCAGCGAAGAAAGATCTCATCAACAAAGCATATGGTTCCAGTTTTGAACAACTCTGAGAGAAATTTCAGTTCTACCTCTCCTGCATTTATCTTCAGGACCACAAAGTCTGCATATCGCACTGTTTCTTGAAACCAGAGGAGAAAGTCAAACCCTTCATCCGCCACAGATGGGTCCACATCTTCCAAGACATTAGCATTGGCAGTAGCCTTACTTCCAGCCAGGCCCGGATGATAAACAAAGGTGACACCAGGCCTCTTGACATAGGACAGTAGAACAGAAGTATTATGGTCAACAAAATAAACATTGAAAGCCTTGCGATCCACAGGATATGATGGCAAGAACCAATTTGTAACACGGGAGTTCAGGTGCTCCCCTGCCCCAATATCAATATACACTAACCGCTTCCTAGAGGTAACATCCATAAACTTGGGCAAATAAACAATCCTTTTCCCAAACCCCATTGGTTTTTCCTCCACAAGAGGCTCAATGAACTCCATAAATGGTTTGTTGTTCATAAGTGATGGGCAATCAGATGGAAGGCGATACTGCTCAAAGTAAGAGCAATTTTCAATTTCTTTCTTGAAAACAACCAGAGTAAACTGATTCACATAACCAACATGGACAATAGTGGAAGTTTTCAGAATTGAGGAAATCGGTGTTGCAGACCTAATCAAACCATTTGGGCTCGAACTACTAACACCCACAAGCATCGCTCCAATTCCACCTGGCCTAAGAACACGCTCGATCTCAAGCACTAAAAGAGCAGGGACAGAAACCTTATCTAGATCCCTGGAGTAAACAAAATCAAAGGAATTGTCCTCATAATCAAGCTCATAAACGAGCTTTTTATGCTTAAGCGAGAAAAATGTGTGTCTGTAAACCCCATAAGCATTGCTAAACCCCATTTCTCGCAATGCATGCACTGATGAGGACGAACCTTCACCAACACAGAGAGTTTTTGCATCATCAGTCAACATATGCATACCCACCAACTCTCTAGCCACAATAGTAGTCAGATTTGCATTTTCCTTGCACTGCATTGACCCAAGGGAACCTAGGATGGGATACATAAATCGACCCAAGAACAAATGCGGCTTCGAATAATCAGAAGTCAAAGAACAATCATTAAAGCTCACCGCATTGAACATAACGGGATCGAACCCAGATAAGATTTGCAGCAAAGGAACGACTGACAGAGCCGTGGCGAACAAAACGGCGCGCAAAAGCACACGCCTCGCAATAGACCCAGTACGGATCTTGAGTTTCAAGGATTTCAAATCCATCAAGTTTCAATTTTTAACTCAACAAACAGAAGCAATAACAGATCTTGATCAAGTACGAGTAAAACAGAGCAATATGAATAATATTCAAGAGAGAGTGAAAAGCCAATTGAGATTGAGAAATAAACTTAGCGAGTACAAAACCTGGAGGCTGTGTGATTCCCACCCACGAGGACTCCCATTGATTTTTGCATTTTTAACCAGACCCCTCTTGGAACCCTCTTTGCCCTTAATTTGAACCACATTTCATCCATTTTTTCCCCAACCATGAACACAAACTTCCCTTCAAGAACCCTACATTACATCTTTGGTATTGAATTTCACTGAATCCAAATGGGTTTTGATTCAAACAACGGAAAACAAAAACCCCCAAGTTGATAATACCGAAGACAGGGTTTCAATAAAGTGAAGTCAAGTCAAGTGAAGATGGAGAGTGAAATGTCGGCGGATCTAATCTCTTATAATCGAAGAGGCTACAGCTAACAGGGAGGTGACGATGACGTCAGCAGAATACTTGGCGAGATTATGAAAGCTTCTCATAATTAAATTTGCAGTCGTGTCGAGAAATGATTCGGTGAGATGCATTATTACTGACAAAGCGCGTGGCAGTGGGGCCTCATGAAGATGCTGCGGAAGCCATTCATTGGATCCAGTCGGAGACGCGTTACATAATACATATAAAGACGGATCACGCGAATAATTCTACTGAAACCATGGTTTTAAAACCCGGCCCGGCCGGTGAACAGGTTGGACCGGGGCCTAGAGCCTTCTCCGGGTGGGTTACTCTTTCCAACTGTTCTAAATTTAAAATCTATCAAACACATCCCTGATTAATACGCATCAGTCCCTAAAAGTTTGAAATTCAGCAAACACACCCTCTAGCCAAATGCAAATTGATGATGACCTCCCCTTTTCCGACGACTTTCCACCTTCCCTTGCTGTCAAAAACCACCTTTTGACTTTCTCCAGGACCGTGACCCTTCATCTCTCGTCACCGCGCGATGTTTCGCCGTCCAACAATTTTTCTTCCATTTCCAGGCGTCGATCGTGCCTTCTCCGACATCGATAAGCCTCCTTAGCCACCGATCTACCTTCTCCGAAGCTCCCTTGCTGTCGTTCACGAAGATCCACAATCATCCTGCCAAAAAAAGTCACCGCAATCGTTTGACTTCCACCATCGATCTGCCACTTTCAGGCGATGTCTCAACTTGCCAACTGCCAATTCATCCTCCCCGTCACCCGATCTACCCTCCTTGGTGTGTCGCCGTCGCTTTCCTAGTCGATCACCGATTTGATTTGGCCATGGGTTGTGTTTGTTAGATTTCAAACCTATAGGGGTTGATGGTATTTATTAGGGGTGTGTTTACTAGATTTTAAACTTATCAAACCATTGGTTAAACCGTCAGTTAAACCAGTTAACCAGTGACCCTATCACCTGAATAGGTCACCCTCTGGGTCGGGTTTTAAAACCTTGCTGAAACCAGTAGTTTAATTAGATTAGAAAAGTCCCTGTTTTGATGAGATATTTAGGACACTCCTGAATTTTAATGAAGTAAAAAAGAGGTCCATAGGTTTCAGAATGAAACCTTTTACCTTTATAGTTTCAAAATAGGACACTTACACCCTTATAATTGAATAATGTTTATGAAAAGTAATTTTTTAGTACTTGATTTGTCTTAACATATACCGACATAAATTAAGAACATTAAATGACAAAAAAATTAGTATTCCGATGCATTGAAAATTATATACATATTTGTCTTTTGACACATAATATGCATTAAAATAATAAACTTTTTATCTTCTAATATATTGAATGTGTGACACACATTAAAACAATCATTAACATTTCAGTCATGTGACAAATATCAGAAATTAGTCTCCTTTTATTATAAGAGAAAAGACAAGATAAGGGTATATTAGCCATATTATGTTCAAATAACTTTTTACAAAGTGTTTATTTATTATAAAGGGTTTAAGTGTTTCATTCTGAAATCTATGAGTCATTTTAGTTATGTCACTAAATCTTAGGGCTGTCCAGTANTAGAAGATATTTGTGGAAAAGGGAGGTTTTCTCTTGGTGGGATAAAATTAAGTTTTGGATCTCTCTTAAGCGTTTATGTCCTTGAAGTTTAAGTAAGTCTTCTTTATTCACTGAAAGTGGGAAGTTTCTATGGCTTCATCAGGGAAGGATTAGGGTTTCTTGTTGTTTATAGCTTGAGGGTCCATTTCTTTTTTCTGGTATAGTGTTTGGAACCCTTTCAAGGTATTGCGAAAAATGTTGGCACAAACTGGCTGAAATAATCTTTCTCTTTTTGCATTTGTTATAGAATCCAAGTTATATTGATTTAAAAGGGTCAACGAGATGGCAAATTAATGTTGATAAATTTACAACTTGTTATGCTTTCATACTTATAAGTTATAACTACATTTGTTGATGCTTGATTTTGGACACCAACGACTCGTATGTGCAAAATGCTAAGAGAGTCTTAGAAATTAAACGTGATGGATCCATGAGATTTGAATATGGTGCTGAGATTATATATGTTGCAGAAACATAAATAAAAGATTAGCAAGAGAGGTTTTTAAAGTGGTTTGGATGCTTAAAGCGAATCCTACACCCACTATTATTTTGCTATTCTCTGACTATTTCTATGATATTGCCCGTAAGGCATACAAAGATGGAGAAATACTTTGTTTATAGAGAGAAATAATGAAGCTCAAATCTATGTCTAGCTCTCATCTGCCCAACCTCTTCTTTCGTGAAGAGAAGTTTCAATTTATACACCTTTAAGGTCAATGTAATGAGTGTTTTGCAAGTTGCCTTGACACATAGAAAGCTCTCATCCGTTCTTCTCTTAAAATGAGATAGGGTTGGTATAGGCTTGATAGGAAATACACTTTGTCTTTTAGGCACTTGTTGAGCTGACATCATTGTGATTTTTCAGACATAACAGCATTAATGTTTGTGATGTATATGGTAGGGTAAGGCGATACCACTTAATGAAGACCAAATGGGGTATCATGACAACGTATCGTCAACATTACAAAATTAATAAACCTCGCTTCTAATTATTAACTAGTAGATATCGTGAGTAAGGGTCGATGCAACAGGGAAGTAGCTGAATCTAAATTCCAACTATTTAAAATTAAATCCTAATAACCAAATTGACCTAAATAACCAAAATATAAACTAGGGGTTTGTAAAATCAAGGANACAAGAACACCCATCTTCTCCATAAAAAAACAACACAAAATCGGCCATTATGGGTAAAAACAATGCGATCACAAGGCCAATTCTAAAATCCATTTGAATCAAACACTTTTATATAACAAAGATAAAAATGGATAAAACAATGTAGTCCCAAGAACTTATCTTCTCCATAAAATAAAATCGACAATATGGGTAAAACAATGTGACCCCAAGGCCAACTTCAAAATAACTTCAAAAATTATCTTCTTACTTTCTCTAACTTCAATATATAATTACCAATAAATAAAAAATGGATACAATTTGTGGTTTCAATGACAATTTCGTCTTTCTAAATCATAATCTATAATTTAAACTTAAACTTTCAAAATAAAAGAATACAAATATAAAATGTATTACCTGAAAAATTGAAGAAAAAGGGAGTTTAAGGAAGGGTTTAATTTTGAGTTTGATAGCCCAAAAACAAAAGAATTTATTTGATGTATTGAAGTTTTTTGGTATTTTACTTCTCATATAAGGGTAATTTTGTAAAAACTTAGCAAAAAAATTTAAAACTCAAGGAGGGTCTCTTGACCCCCACTCCCTCCGTCCCTGAATATCACCAGGGACGTAGCCAAAAATAAAATATAGGGGAGTCAAAGTTAAAAGAAAAATACAATTTTAAATTAAAATAAGCACAAGTTTTGTATTTATAAAATTCTCATTAACTAATATATTTATAATTGTCCTCGACCGGAGTTCATCTTTTGAAAGTATTGTATAATGACTTCATTATCAATACTATCAAATACATATTTCTCTATATATACAATTAAACTATCATTCAAGTATACATATTAGTGGTCCCAAAGCCAACCCCAAAATAACTTTACAAATTATCTTCTTACTTCCTCTAACTTCAATATATTATCACAAAAAAAAGGTACAATTTGTGATCTCAATGGCAATTTCATCTTCCTAAATTCTAATCTATAATTTAACCTTAAACTTTTAAAATAAAATAATACAAATATAAAATGTATTAGTATTATCTGGCAAATTGAAAAAAAAAAAAAGGGGTGCGTCAGCTTGATAGGTGGGAGAAAACTACATTTGTGTGGATAAAGAATAAGAAATTTAGGGAAAATTTTGAAACCTAAGTTGTTAAATCAGTTATCTACAATAGAAAAAGAACGGGTTTGGGAAATAGAGAAAAGGGTTTAGTTTTGATAGTATAAAAAGAAAAATGAGAGTTTAATTTATTTGATAGATTGGAGTTTTTTTGTAATTTACTTTTCACTTAGGGGTAAATTTCTAAAACTTATCAGAAAATTTTAAAGCGTACGGAGGCTCAACTGACCCTCCTTGACCACCTTTGCCTCTGTCCTTGGATATCACTACACTTCAACCTTGCAAAATAGGATAAATTTGGGTTTAAGTTTAATCAATTTAAGTGATTCTAATTTTTCAACTTGTAGATGAAGTGATGTAAAAAATTCAGAAAGGTTTATTAGGTTTTTGAATAGTTATTAGTTTCTCATATTTCGTTCATTATTTGCTA
>NW_022195896.1:0-1455 GCF_008641045.1 Pistacia vera
CTTCGTGTGGACTACACAGGTTTGATCCTACACTTGGATCGGTAGCAAAACATTCGTCGACAAATTTGGAGGAGCCTTCAACGTGCGTTTGTTTCTCTTAACTCATGTTGAATATTTATGCAGATTTTATTTAATATAAATTGTTAAAACCATACCCTTGATCTTGGCTCATGTAAACGATCCTGTTATATTATATTTTTCGTTTCCGCTGTGTATACGGGACCGTTTACTAACATAAGGATCGTTCCCACGGAGAGTGCCCAGCCGAGTTTTATGTTACGTGAACAAGGCTGGGGAGTTTGAGTAAAATAGAAACAATTTCAGGAAAAACAATTCAAATCAAATTATCGAAATCAATCAAAATAACAAACCTTGGTCTAAGTCAACATCCACCATCGGAATTTTACAACTGATCATCGATGCAAGTATATATCAATTGCTACTTTGAGTATTCACCGTTGGAACTATTTTCCTATCTGTCCTTAGTTGTAGTTAATTAGGAAACAAGCGATCTAATTAATCTTACTACTAAACAACCCTAGACAAGCACTAAAGGTTTAATCTAGTAGCAGCCTTAAGGGCTAGAGAAATCGATGAAGTTGAACAACACAAACAAAGGCGGTTGTATTTAATTTAGTTGAATGTTCTTCTTAAGATTTAATAATTCCTGACGTAGCAAATTCTTAAACCTTAATTACTCACAAGTTAGAAGGATCAAACAATTACGGATTTGATATCTAACTTAGCAGTAGATTGCATATAACGCCCTACTTGAGGTACATAGCTAATTTTTGCTACATTGTGTGAATGTTTATTGTTTAGCCCTCAATTGAGTTTGTATGTTGTTATTTTGGCCCTTGGTTGAAATTATGTGTTGGTTTGGTTGAGTGTTTGCCCAGAAATTGGTTAAGACATGGCAAATTTTGGAATTACAATCTTCGTCGCGGCGACCTAGGCTCTGGATTTCTTTGCCGGGGCGACGGAAAAGTCTTTGCCGCGGCAAAGAGCTAGCTGAAAAGTTGGGTGAAGTTTCTAAAGAATTTTTCATAGGGACAAAGTGACCATTCTACCCCTAATTAGCAGGAAAAGTGGGGAGTGAAATGTAAGAAAATTTCATGGAGAATGTGTTAGAGTTGGGGGTGTGAGTGCAATGAATTAAAGGAAAAATATGGAATTTCCAAGAAAGAGCAAGGGCAAAATGGGAATGCATGTGTAAACTATGAGCTAATAAGGGTTTGGGTTTAGTAAACCCTTCATTCTTCATCCTCCACCGCCATTCCCATTCACCATTTTCTCTCAATTTTTCACTTAAATCTTTCAAGGATTTTTTAGGGCTTTTAGTTGGATCTTGGTAGAGAATTGTTCCTAAGCATCAAGAGGTAAGGATTCATGCTCTAGTATAAATTTAAGTTGAGTAAGTGTTGAGTTCTTATTAAATTTATGCATAGGAATTAA
>NW_022195897.1:0-808 GCF_008641045.1 Pistacia vera
GTCAAGCCCATATGTTGGGTCATTCCTATTGATGGAGGTAGTTGCTGGCTCTAATTCCTCATTCGCTAGTCATACACTCAGCTCAAATTGCCCTAGCTCTGATATAATGATAGAATTTAAGGTGTGCTTGACTCCTTACCCAATAAGACCTTGTTGAATGTGAGGATTACCCTCTATTATAAACTAGTAGACTTGAGCATGCCTACTTATAAACCAGTAAGCTTGAGTGTGCCTAATTGGTGTGGGACTCTAAAACTATGAAAGAAAAAAAAAAAGACTTATTTAAATTACTTTTGCGACCCTCACAATTGTAGCATTTCGGTTGAATCTTCACTTGACTTCTATGAGCCTCAATAAGTGTTAGAAATGCGGATTTATTTAGTGATTTGGAGGTGAAAATGTAAAGAATTTGAGGTTTAGTGCATGATTTTTTTATGAGATTCCTTGCATGTTTCGTTATCTTCCAAAATCACGGGTTTTGTTGTATTTTCAGGTATTTTGGTGCAAAAAGATAGATTATTCATGCTTGTGTTGGTGTTCGGACATCTTGGACCAGTTCGAGTATGGATAAATCAAGGCGAGAAGAAAAAGAGTGAAATTTCAAGTCGCGCTGCAGCGTGAAGATGAAATCTAGGTTGTGCCATAGCGAAGACATTCAGCACCGCAACACAAATTGGCAAAATCTAAATGGCACCGCAGTGCTATTCAATTGTGTCGCGGCATGGATTGGGTTTTTGACGAAGAATAAATCACCTAGAAGCGTGCCGCAGCGCCATTCAACCATATCGTAGCGCAAATAGCTAATTTG